>NW_003307581.1:612120-613003 GCF_000143455.1 Volvox carteri f. nagariensis | reverse complement strand
GCAGCAAGGAGGCGATGGAGGCCCGCATACACTGGCTACGGGCAGGGGAGCGGCCGAGCCCAGCCATGACTGCGTTCATCCAGGCCCAAAGCGCGGACCAACAACCAGCTCCCGTCGCCCTGCAAGCCCAGTCCGGCCGCCTAGTGACTAATCCTAGCCAGCTTCCCCAGGTGGTCGCAGACTTCTGGAGTGAAGTGAGCCGAGCTCCCAACTACATCTGCCCCCAAGCCCAGCAGGAGGTGCTAAACTCCCTGGCGGCCGCCAACATCTCGCTACCCGCAGAGGCAGATGAACAGCTGGGATCCAGAACCATCACGGCCACCGAGTTACGAAAGGCTCTTAAGAAAAGCCAGCCTGGCAAGGCCCCGGGGTGGGACGGCATCCCAGCCGACATCTACAGGAAATTCTGGTCGGCCATTGGCACCACCATGGCTGGCCTGCTCACCGCCATAGGCTTGACGGGGCAGGTGCCGAAGGGCTTCTTGGAGGGGGTACTGACGGTGATCTACAAAAAAGGCGACCCCAAACTCCCTGGCAACTACCGTCCTATCACCCTGCTTTGTTCGGACTACCGACTGCTCACCAAAGTGCTGGCAAACCGCCTAGGCCCTGCCCTTGGCCAAGTCATAACCCCCGAGCAATCAGCCTTCCTACCTAGGCGCCTCATTGGAGCTAGTGTGCTATTCCTGCGTCACCTGTCACACCTCCTTCGCAAGCAGAACCGCCGGGGGCTCCTGGCATTCCTGGACTTCGCCAAGGCCTATGACACGGTGGATCGTGNGTTCCTCCTGGCAGCAATGGAGACCATGGGTGCAGGGCCACAGCTCTGCGCCTGGGTACGGCTGCTGCTGAGCGAAACGCGAGCCAGAGCGATGGTGAATGG